>NC_056739.1:4992535-5005035 GCF_019279795.1 Protopterus annectens | reverse complement strand
ATCATTGTTTTATAGCAAATATGTTCATATATTCTCTGTGATAATTTTCTCATGCTTTTTCCACCATAAAATCCATCTCAGAAATAAGAAGTGGCTAAGTAGACAACACCTTCTGAATTACAATTAAATCTACATTTTACTAAAATCTCTTTTCCAAGTATTTAAGCTTAATATTTAAACTTTTATTGATAAACATACAATATTTACAAGCTTCATACTTGTATATACCAAAAATAATAGACATCAGTTTAATCCCATAGCTTTTTTTTACAAGTTCACTACTGCCCATTAGTATCTTCCAGTTGTTATTAATAATATACTTGATATTATTCATATCAAAAGATGCTGGAAAGGGAAAAGCTCTAACAAATGAATTGTTATTATCATTTTTACTTGATACCCATTTAGTAAAATCAGTTAAACTTGGAACACCTGTTATTTTTAACTTCACTAGTTATACTTTCTAATCTTATTCAATTATAACCACTATTGATGACTAAATTCATTATAAATATATCTCTTCACAAAAATAATGTCATTGCTAATAAGAAGACTAAGTCTAATAAATTGCCCCCAGTCATATGCCACTTCATGAATGGAGGATGCTGATTATTAAAAATCAATAGTTATTTATGAAAGTTCCTTTCCTGCAATATTACTTTCAAATTCACTTTGCTGTATCTAAATAGTGTACTGTATTTGCCATTTTACTTACAGTGGAGGAAAGAGAACTTGTACAAGAATTCAAATCATTAAATAAAGTTATGAATTCATCCTTTAGACCATTCCACAAGATTAGCTGATTGTTTATGTGTCTCTTATATAAATGACATTTTATTATAATATTTATGTTTAACTAAAACTTGTCCCACCAACTCATCACCAGATTTGCAAATACAGGCACCATTTGATTACCCACTGTTATATCCTTTTTCTGCCAAAAAATACCATAATTGAATGCGAAAGAAATATGTAAAACTATATCAATTAGTAAACACATTATATTAATAGATTCATTATCAAATGTTGTATTGTATAATTTGTTAAATAATTTCTAACATACTCAATACCATATTCTTGTTGAACTGAAGCATATAATGACACAACATCCAATGTGACAAACATAGTTTCAGAACCTGTTAGTTTAAACTTACTTAATAAATCCAAACATAGCCAAAAGTTTTTAAAATAAAGCTCTTGACCTTTGAACCACAGAATTTAATATAGAATAAAGACAGATGGAAATTGATTCAGTTTTACTGAAAGCATCAGTCACAACTGGATGACAAGGGGGATCAATTTTTCAATTGTGAATTTTAGGAATTCCAAAAATTTTGCCCATTAAAGAAAATTCTACTATAAAAATTCAAATAGCTAATGGTCAATATGGGTCTATATTAGGTAATTGAATGTTTAGTTAATCGAATAACTAAACGCCGATCACTAATAATCGAAGACACAAAACCACAAATAGCAGTTTCCACTCAGGGAAGCAAATTTTTGGCCATTGCATGGAGTTTGCCCTTTCTTCAATGTGGAGCAATCTCAGAGTTGGTATATTTACTTAGGGGTATGTGGGGGGCAAAGTCCTCCACTTTATTTGTATTTATTTATTTTTGTTTTCTTTGGACAACAGCAAATAAGTATAAATAAAATACTCCAAAAGCTAAATCAAATAACAGATAGAGAGAACAAAATCTTATTTTTTTTACAGTTGAAGAAAGATTATTACTAATTAAAAATAAAATTATATTATTATGAAAAGCTTATATTTCATTTAGACAACAGCTTTACCTCTCTGTAAAGCTCAGATTAACAAAATAAAAAGACTAATGATAACCTGCTTGTGGCTTCCTAATAAGCCAAAAGTGATTTACACAAACATAGTAAACATGGAATAATGGAGGCCTAAGATTTATGGATATAGAAAGCTGTTATATCTTCAAGCTTTAAAACTATTTGATATTTGTTGAACAGTGAATATGAGGCTAATTGGAAAAACCTGAAATTTACAGCTGTGCAATGTTAATGAATCCAAAATAACCAAGTTAAATGAAAAAGTGATATTCAGCAATTTTCGGGTATGTCTATGAAATTACTTTCAGTATAATCTAAATGACTGAAAATATCTATAATATACACTGGATACTTTTTAAAACTACATATGCAAACACATTAGCTTAAAAAGATAGCTATTTACTATATATTTCCTTAAGGAGAAACTATAGAGTTTATAGAAACAGCAACTAAAATGTTATATTTGAGACAGAAATTCATAGCTTAGTACAATTGTATAAAAGTAGTAAATGTTAAAATAACTGAAAAAAAATAATAGATGAATATAATCTATGAAAGTGAAGTTTGTTGACTGTACATGCTGTGACACCCGTGCACTGGCCCAGTAATCAAGGGGCCTCAATCCTCATCACTAACGCCAGTGAGGGGCATGCACATTGGGAAGATGAACAGTACACACACAGTAAAGTACAATTTCCCTTAAGAGCACACAGAGATCACAGTTAGTCTGGGGCTGGTTTCTCTCTCTCTTTTCAGATCCCCAATAAGACTCCCCACTGGCACAGCTATAGGGTGAAGATCTCAGTCGACTGGTCAAGCCAAAACCTCCAGCACCCTCTCTGTCCAACCAGTGGTCCGTGTCCCTGTCCAAGTAAATGACACACACACTTTGAGATTTGATTTATATACAAACACACAGACACTCTGGGGGAAGGCTGGCACAGGTTTGCAAGATATGCCCCCTTCTGCCCAGACTATAAGGTAGTACCAACTGCCACCAACCACTACTATCAGCTACTATAAAGGCCCTTACCAAGGGGTGTCCAATTCTACTGTGTAATATTACTGTTATCCAAATAGTAAGTGTGACCAAGGCTAAGACTATTTAGGAGTGGCTTGTACGGTATCACTAAATACATGCAAGTACTATAAGAGCTTATATATCTTTACACAAACCAGCCATAGTTCAAAGGTTTAAATATATTTAATAATAAATAATAAAAGCACAATACAATACTTATTAACTCAACACAGTGACAGCAGAGTTCAGAAATCACAGGAAATACTTTAAATAACATAGTAGGACAGTCTCCAAGAGAAACTAGGTTCTAAATAACTTACTTACAGAGCAAGGCAAAGTACTGGTGAGATGATGTGCTCAGGTTCATAAACAAATACAAAATGCATTCTCATTCTTTCTGAGATAGTTCTTAAATTGATAATACACATTACTGCTCGGTTAGTTAGATGACACCACTATTTGACACTTGCATCTAGTTCTCAGGCTAAACAGATACCAACAGAATTTAACATGTCTTTGTCAAAAATACTAATCTCTCAGATGTACAGCTGCTAGGAAGTCACAGAGCAATACAAAAACACTTTGCATGTGAAACCTAGTAATTATCTCTGTCCTAAGACAATAGAAAGAAATTCCTAGCCTAGACATCCTGTCTCTTAGCTTGAGATAAATTGATTTTATAATACATCATAAAACTCATTACTTATCAACTTATTTTCTTAGAGTTTTGCAAGTTAACTCTGTATATCCCAATTTCTATTATGAAGCATACATTACATTGGCCTTTCTTCCAGCAGGGTGCACTGTGGTTACATTTTTGAAGCTCAGTACAACATATAGATTAATCATAACATATAGCTCTCTTTACATTTGTAAAACAAATCTGTGGATCATATTAAATAATATTTACAAATGACATAGTATTATTTAAAGTAAACAGCCTCAAATACAAGAGAGAAAGCTTTGCCCAGAATGTTGGTATCTTTAGCTATCTATTCCATTTGAGTAAACATTTTATGTTTAAATTACCATCCAGTCCGGGGGTGAGTCAGCATGCAGCCTGACTTGCTTCTGTAGTTCCTTAACCTCAAGCAAGTTATTATTATCACCAAAAGGCACAACAACTTTCTCAAGAACAGAAGAATTAAAACATGAAAATTGGAAACACACAGATCTATGCATGGCTAAAGCATTTCTAAAGTCAGAGATTCTAACAGCTCTGCAATGTTCCTGTATTCTGTCACTTAGCTTATGAATAGTCTTAACAATGTAGAACGATTCACAATAGAAGCAAATCATAACATATATATATATATATATATATATATATATATATATATATATATATATATACACACACACACACACACACACACACACACACACACACACACACACACACACACACACACACACAAATAAAGCATTATATATTCCACATAAAAAGGGTTGTGGATGACTGGATGGATTGATAACAAGAGAAATAATAGGAAGAAACTGCTTTAAAGGAAAAAATACAGAATTTCTTTTGCTCCTTCAGGAAGTTTTTGATTAAAAAATGGAATAATAAATTGTCAAAATAAATACAAAAAATAAATAAATAAAAATAAAATTATTTAAAAAATAACAGCAATTTTAGAAATATATAACGGTGTTGCCACATCAAATGCATGAACAAATGGATGTTTTATGTCTTATATAAAATACCTATTACACATATGGAGAGCATCTGCACATTCTTAATTGTTTATTAGTAGTTGGTTATTAAAATGATTGTATGTAAAAATGAGTACATAATCTTAATGCAATCTTATACAAAAATTGCAAATAGTGCATTGAATTGTCCCATGAAAGTCATTCCAAAAATGTATATTTGTTTTAATCTTATCTTCTGAATTTTGGAGTTACAACCAGCAAAAATATTTTGGAAAAAAAATGTAATTTAGAATCTAGTTGTCAGACTAAGTCAATTCAATAGCAGTATGACAGTTTCTGAGCTGAGCTGTGCTCAACTATATTTTGTCCATTACTAATAGTCTGCTATCTGCTTTAAGTGTATTCAGACAAAGATTTGTATGTTGTGTTTGACCTTATAACTGAGCAGATGTACATGCAAAGTGAATGGTATAACCAAGCTAGTTTAGTTGCTTTGAAGTAATATAGCACAATTTACGCACTAAGGTGTACATTTAAGTTATCTAAAGATAGACTCTATAAAATTAAAGTTTCACTCCACACATGTGGCAAAAACCTGATGTTACATACAACCATTTTACCAACAAGAAGCAGACCTGAACATTTCTTTCAAAGGCAGTCTCCTGAATAAAACATTGATAGCTTTACCCTCAACTATCAACTTAAAATACAAACCTAATATAACATCTTTTTAAAATTAAAAGTATTTATGATTTCTGGGCCTTATATTTTGTATAGAAAATGTATCTCACATTGTCATTGTTTGAGTATAATTGTGATACTATCTCAATGATTTAAAGGCTGTGGTGTGATTTGAGTAAAGTTCTTCTTAAAAAATAGATTGTGCATATGCACTTCAGACAAAAATGCAGATTGCGTTTGTACCTTCAATCAAACATGCACTGTATTAAAGCAATATTTACAATTTCCTTTAATCCTTTAGAGCTGTTATCCTAGTTTACCTACAGATTATATTTTCCAACAATTCAGACTGAAAGGATTTCACAGCCGGACTCAAATGATGAACAATTTTAGAATTTGTAGCATTTACAACCCAAAGACACTGTTGTCTCTTCATAATTTTATATCCCAGGACCCACAAAAAATCCAGAGCCCTTACCTGCTATCAGTGAGTACATCCCAAAACTGTTTCCAAACCTCTATCTTAATTAAGGTCTTTAATGAGCCAGGCACTTCTGCCAAAGCTGGTGTTTGACTATCACATGGCTTTGCTTTGTTATAGCAGGCTTAGGGGGGGGAAAGCTTCTAACCAGTGCTGCAAAATGGAAAATCCATCTCAAGAAGAAAGACATAAAACTTTAGATAGTTCAGCTCCCAGTTATTGCACAATTGTGGACTCTAAGTGCCAAGGTGTTAACAAAGCATTTCTAGTACTTTGGAATTTGTTTACTGTACTTCAGCTGTTAAACAGTACAATTGTGGACTCTGTTCTAAGTGCACGGTGTTACCAAAGCATTTCTAGTACTTTGGGATTTGTTTACTGTACTTCAGCTGTTAAACAGTACAATTGTGGACTCTGTTCTAAGTGCATGGTGTTACCAAAGCATTTATAGTACTTTGGGATTTGTTTACTGCACTTCAGCTGTTAAACAGTACAATTGTGGACTCTGTTCTAAGTGCACGGTGTTACCAAAGCATTTCTAGTACTTTGGAATTTGTTTACTGTACTTCAGCTGTTAAACAGTATGCAAGGCTGACGAATATGAGAGTGAAAGCAGCATAAAACTGGATCATCTTCACTGATACTTAGATGCATGTATACAGCCAGCAAGATATAAAAGCATTGTTGGCAGTAGCTAAACCTTGCTGTAAACCCTGGTAGTAGCACATTTATAGAAACCATGATAAGGCACTCCTTTCTCTCAGGTCACATAGACTGGTCATGGTAGACTAGATGACTGACTTCAACAATTGGCTAAGTTTCTGGTGTCATTCTAAGGGGATCCAGTATCTGTCTGCTTGGGATGACATGATTAACAGGGTCTATATTGACTCAGCGAATCCTTAAAAAAGTGAACGCTGATTCATCGACCCTATTTGAGTGAACGCTGACAATGCCGAACACCCGGAACAGTGTTTTTGTCTCAGGGAAAAAGATTGCTGGGCCGGTTTTGGGAGTTTGCCATTTCCTCCACTGTGGTGCGATCCTGGAGTTGGTATATTTAAGTAGGGGGGGGGGGCATGTTAAATACTGTTTTAAGTTTTTTTTTTTTGTTTTGTTTTGTTTTTTGTGGCACTGTTCCAAGTGCTAGGGATTGTTAGCATTCAGTGAACTAGGGTAGATGAATCAGCATTCGCTTTTTTTAAGCATTCACTGATTTAATATAGACCCAATTAACAGACCTCAATGCTTTGCCAGAGATGGTCTGCATCTGTCACCCATGGGTTTCTGGGTAATGGCTAAGGCTCCTGCCACCCCCACAGTGCCTTTTTTAGGTGGTGTTCCAAAGACCAAATTACCACTGTAACAGCTATAAATAAATGCAATCGGAGGGTCATGCTGTAAAATGCTAGAAGTCTAAATCTCAAGATGCACCCACTTGAAGCACTCCTCAAAATGGAAAACATCAACATTTGTGCTATAACGGAGACCTTATTTGAAGAGGCAGAAGGCACCCCTATGCTACCAGGCTATAACTCATTCAACACCTTTCGGCCCTGAAACATGGATCGAAGCTCCAAAGCAGGTGGTGTCTCCATTATCATAAAGGATATGCACACCTCCAGACTAGTAGCCCAGCATAACACATCTAAGACACTAAGGTACAACTAACATTGGGTAAGATAGCGATCCAGGTCATAGCTCGCTATAGGTCCCCAACCATATCCCTAGACTCTCAAGCCACATTCCTCCTGGAATCTATCAAGGTCCAACCCAACACTTTTTTTACTAGGAGACTTCAAGTACCCCTCCATCAACTGGGAAAACCACTCAAGCACCAATACACTGGCCCAACGCTTCCTGGAATTCATCAGTTCCAATGACCTGGACCAGCTCATTCTGAACACCACTAGAGGAAGCAACATCCTTGACCTGGTTATGATTAACATGGGCAACCATTGCTCTACACCAATAGTCAATCCCTCCCATAAACTAATTACCATGGAAATCCACATCTCACCCACATCCCCCCGCAAAGGTAACCACTTTGAAAAACTTCTTCAAAGCTGACTTTGGACTCTTAAAAACAGAGGTGGCTAACTTCATGGCACCCATGCCAATGGAAAATAGCTGCATGACTGCTGAATTATACAGCAGTGCACTGTACGAACATGTACAGAAATGCATGGAACTAGCCATACCCAACAGAACCAAGACACTCTCCTCCAAAAAAAGGAAGCCAATCTGGTGGTGCCCTACCATTAATAAACTCTACAACAGAAGGAAGAAACTGTTGCCGAAAAAGGTGAAGTCTCACGACTGGAAAAGCTCCCTTATTAGCCTCAAAAAAAGTTGAGATCCCTCATCAAATCCTCTAAAGCCAGCTATGAAGGCAGAATTGTGGCAGACAGTAAAAACAATCACAAAGCCTTCCATAGCTATATCAAGAACCTCCACGGCTATACCCAGATTTGCTCTGAGATACTGCACAATGGTACCTCCGATACTCGGTGAACAGATTTTGCCAACAGATTCATTGCCAACTTTACACCTCCCCCACAAAGAGCCAATCACAATACTGGAAGAATGCTAGGCACCCGGCTTTACTGCAGCACAGGTTAAAGCTGCATTGCCTAAAGCCAAGAATACAGCTTTCATGGGACCTGATAATATCCCTGGCTGTGATCTACATGAACTACAAAGCAAACTGGCACAACATTTGTGTGCCCTGTTTAGTCAAAGCCTCACCTCAGGCTTTCTCCATACCAAATGGCACACTTTGTCCATGTCGTGAGCTACTTCTGTGGCCTCTCCAGCTGTTGCAGGTGTCTAGTGAGGCACATGCCAAATGGGGCATTATACTCAATGATTGGTCTAATGAGGTAAGAGTAGAGAGAAATGATGACCTCTTTCTTCCTGGATGCAAAACCCTTGGTAAAGAGATGTGCCACATAAAAGGACTTTCTAAACACAGTGGCAATGTGGTGGTCGAAGGAGAGGTTGCTGTCAACCTGCGTCCCCAGATCTCTTATAACACCTTCAGTGTTCAGTAAGTCTCCCATTGAAGTGGTAATTAGTGGGAACTGAGTTTTTAAAAAAGGGGATGACGATGCATTTTTTGGCTTTAAGCTTAAGGCCATGGTTTCGACACCAGTCATTGGTCTCAGTGAGGCCTTTCTGTAGGATGTCAACATCACTTGGGGAGTTAATTATGGCACCCAACTTGCAATCATCTGCGAACTTTGTCAGCCAGAGCCCCTTCATGTTGGCTTGGACTTCAGAGAAGTAGATACCAAACACGAGAGGACCCAGGACCGAACCCTGTGGGACTTCACTCGTGACTATTTCGCAGTCTGACTTGGAGTCAGCTACTTTCACACTGTGAGTTCTATCTGTGAGCCAGTTTGCAATTCACCTAGTGATATAGGGGTTGATGCCTAGTTTGGTGAGTTAATTCCTGAGTGAGGAATGGTATCAAAGGCTTTGGCCATATTAAGGGGTAGGCTGTATGAGCCACCTTACCTTCATCCACAGCTCTGGTGATTGACTCAAAGAAGTCGACCAGGTTGAGCAGGCATGGCAATGAATCGCGATCCTGCTGAGAAGTAATGCACAGCATACTGAGCCTAAGGCAGTCAGCAGTTGGATGCTAAATGCAGAACAGTTCTGCAGCTTATTATTTATTTATTTACATTGGTTGGGTGGGATTGTCTTCCTGAAGAAAAGCTAATTTTCAGCAGTGGCTAGATTAGAAATGGTCCAAGAAATTACATTACATAGTTTATATTATTACACAAAGAGGTCTGAATATAAAATGAAAATACAGTACAGATTTTATACCAATTCACAAAGAGTTACGAACATAAAAAGACGTACCTACGTTCTTAAACGTATTGCAGGTGCAGTACTGAGAAGTGGTAATGAGTGTCAAGGATAGAGAAGAGAGGTGAGCGGATTGACAAAGAAGGGATTAGAGAAAAATAGTAATTAAGTAACTATTAGACAATGAAGATGAAAGTATTGATATTAGAACAAAGTGTGTGATAGGCAGGATGAAAGTATTGATATTAGAACATAACGTGTGATAGGCAGGATGAAAGTATTGATATTAGAAAATAATGTGTGATAGGCAGGTATGACTAGTAGGACAGTAATGATAAGGGATGGTGCAGTCAGCACTTAGTTATAAAAAGGTATGGAATAAGGGATGGTGCAGTCAGCACTTAACAGTTATAAGAAGGTATGGAATAAGGGAATGGCGCAGTCAGCACTTAGTTATAAGAAGGTATGGAATAAGGGAATGGTGCAGTCAGCACTTAGTTATAAGAAGGTATGGAATAAGGGAATGGTGCAGTCAGCACTTAACAGTTATAAGAAGGTATGGAATAAGGGAATGGTGCAGTCAGCACTTAGTTATAAGAAGGTATGGAATAAGGAATGGTGCAGTCAGCACTTAGTTATAAGAAGGTATGGAATAAGGGAATGGTGCACTCAGCACTTAACAGTTATAAGAAGGTATGGAATAAGGGAATGGCGCAGTCAGCACTTAACAGTTATAAGAAGGTATGGAATAAGGGAATGGTGCAGTCAGCACTTAGTTATAAGAAGGTATGGAATAAGGGAATGGTGCACTCAGCACTTAACAGTTATAAGAAGGTATGGAATAAGGGAATGGTGCAGTCAGCACTTAACAGTTATAAGAAGGTATGGAATAAGGGAATGGTGCAGTCAGCACTTAGTTATAAGAAGGTATGGAATAAGGGAATGGTGCACTCAGCACTTAACAGTTATAAGAAGGTATGGAATAAGGGAATGGTGCAGTCAGCACTTAACAGTTATAAGAAGGTATGGAATAAGGGAATGGTGCAGTCAGCACTTAACAGTTATAAGAAGGTATGGAATAAGGGAATGGTGCAGTCAGCACTTAACAGTTATAAGAAGGTATGGAATAAGGGAATGGTGCAGTCAGCACTTAACAGTTATAAGAAGGTATGGAATAAGGGAATGGTGCAGTCAGCACTTAACAGTTATAAGAAGGTATGGAATAAGGGAATGGTGCAGTCAGCACTTAACAGTTATAAGAAGGTATGGAATAAGGGAATGGTGCAGTCAGCACTTAGTTATAAGAAGGTATGGAATAAGGGAATGGTGCAGTCAGCACTTAACAGTTATAAGAAGGTATGGAATAAGGGAATGGTGCAGTCAGCACTTAGTTATAAGAAGGTATGGAATAAGGGATGGTGCAGTCAGCACTTAGTTATAAGAAGGTATGGAATAAGGGAATGGTGCAGTCAGCACTTAACAGTTATAAGAAGGTATGGAATAAGGGAATGGTGCAGTCAGCACTTAACAGTTATAAGAAGGTATGGAATAAGGGAATGGTGCAGTCAGCACTTAACAGTTATAAGAAGGTATGGAATAAGGGAATGGTGCAGTCAGCACTTAGTTATAAGAAGGTATGGAATAAGGGAATGGTGCAGTCAGCACTTAGTTATAAGAAGGTATGGAATAAGGGATGGTGCAGTCAGCACTTAGTTATAAGAAGGTATGGAATAAGGGAATGGTGCAGTCAGCACTTAGTTATAAGAAGGTATGGAATAAGGGAATGGTGCAGTCAGCACTTAGTTATAAGAAGGTATGGAATAAGGGAATGGTGCAGTCAGCACTTAACAGTTATAAGAAGGTATGGAATAAGGGAATGGTGCAGTCAGCACTTAACAGTTATAAGAAGGTATGGAATAAGGGAATGGTGCAGTCAGCACTTAACAGTTATAAGAAGGTATGGAATAAGGGAATGGTGCAGTCAGCACTTAACAGTTATAAGAAGGTATGGAATAAGGGAATGGTGCAGTCAGCACTTAACAGTTATAAGAAGGTATGGAATAAGGGAATGGTGCAGTCAGCACTTAGTTATAAGAAGGTATGGAATAAGGGAATGGTGCAGTCAGCACTTAACAGTTATAAGAAGGTATGGAATAAGGGAATGGTGCAGTCAGCACTTAACAGTTATAAGAAGGTATGGAATAAGGGAATGGTGCAGTCAGCACTTAACAGTTATAAGAAGGTATGGAATAAGGGAATGGTGCAGTCAGCACTTAACAGTTATAAGAAGGTATGGAATAAGGGAATGGTGCAGTCAGCACTTAACAGTTATAAGAAGGTATGGAATAAGGGAATGGTGCAGTCAGCACTTAACAGTTATAAGAAGGTATGGAATAAGGGAATGGTGCAGTCAGCACTTAACAGTTATAAGAAGGTATGGAATAAGGGATGGTGCAGTCAGCACTTAGTTATAAGAAGGTATGGAATAAGGGAATGGTGCAGTCAGCACTTAGTTATAAGAAGGTATGGAATAAGGGAATGGTGCAGTCAGCACTTAACAGTTATAAGAAGGTATGGAATAAGGGAATGGTGCAGTCAGCACTTAACAGTTATAAGAAGGTATGGAATAAGGGAATGGTGCAGTCAGCACTTAGTTATAAGAAGGTATGGAATAAGGGAATGGTGCAGTCAGCACTTAGTTATAAGAAGGTATGGAATAAGGGAATGGTGCAGTCAGCACTTAACAGTTATAAGAAGGTATGGAATAAGGGATGGTGCAGTCAGCACTTAACAGTTATAAGAAGGTATGGAATAAGGGAATGGTGCAGTCAGCACTTAGTTATAAGAAGGTATGGAATAAGGGAATGGTGCAGTCAGCACTTAGTTATAAGAAGGTATGGAATAAGGGATGGTGCAGTCAGCACTTAACAGTTATAAGAAGGTATGGAATAAGGGAATGGTGCAGTCAGCACTTAGTTATAAGAAGGTATGGAATAAGGGATGGTGCAGTCAGCACTTAACAGTTATAAGAAGGTATGGAAT
>NC_056739.1:4932369-4965634 GCF_019279795.1 Protopterus annectens | reverse complement strand
TAAGAAGGTATGGAATAAGGGATGGTGCAGTCAGCACTTAGTTATAAGAAGGTATGGAATAAGGGATGGTGCAGTCAGCACTTAACAGTTATAAGAAGGTATGGAATAAGGGAATGGTGCAGTCAGCACTTAACAGTTATAAGAAGGTATGGAATAAGGGAATGGTGCAGTCAGCACTTAGTTATAAGAAGGTATGGAATAAGGGAATGGTGCAGTCAGCACTTAACAGTTATAAGAAGGTATGGAATAAGGGAATGGTGCAGTCAGCACTTAACAGTTATAAGAAGGTATGGAATAAGGGATGGTGCAGTCAGCACTTAGTTATAAGAAGGTATGGAATAAGGGAATGGTGCAGTCAGCACTTAGTTATAAGAAGGTATGGAATAAGGGATGGTGCAGTCAGCACTTAACAGTTATAAGAAGGTATGGAATAAGGGAATGGTGCAGTCAGCACTTAACAGTTATAAGAAGGTATGGAATAAGGGATGGTGCAGTCAGCACTTAGTTATAAGAAGGTATGGAATAAGGGATGGTGCAGTCAGCACTTAGTTATAAGAAGGTATGGAATAAGGGAATGGTGCAGTCAGCACTTAACAGTTATAAGAAGGTATGGAATAAGGGATGGTGCAGTCAGCACTTAGTTATAAGAAGGTATGGAATAAGGGATGGTGCAGTCAGCACTTAGTTATAAGAAGGTATGGAATAAGGGAATGGTGCAGTCAGCACTTAGTTATAAGAAGGTATGGAATAAGGGATGGTGCAGTCAGCACTTAGTTATAAGAAGGTATGGAATAAGGGATGGTGCAGTCAGCACTTAACAGTTATAAGAAGGTATGGAATAAGGGAATGGTGCAGTCAGCACTTAGTTATAAGAAGGTATGGAATAAGGGATGGTGCAGTCAGCACTTAACAGTTATAAGAAGGTATGGAATAAGGGAATGGTGCAGTCAGCACTTAGTTATAAGAAGGTATGGAATAAGGGAATGGTGCAGTCAGCACTTAGTTATAAGAAGGTATGGAATAAGGGAATGGTGCAGTCAGCACTTAACAGTTATAAGAAGGTATGGAATAAGGGAATGGTGCAGTCAGCACTTAACAGTTATAAGAAGGTATGGAATAAGGGAATGGTGCAGTCAGCACTTAACAGTTATAAGAAGGTATGGAATAAGGGAATGGTGCAGTCAGCACTTAACAGTTATAAGAAGGTATGGAATAAGGGAATGGTGCAGTCAGCACTTTGTTATAAGAAGGTATGGAATAAGGTATGGTGCAGTCAGCACTTAACAGTTATAAGAAGGTATGGAATAAGGGAATGGTGCAGTCAGCACTTAACAGTTATAAGAAGGTATGGAATAAGGGATGGTGCAGTCAGCACTTAGTTATAAGAAGGTATGGAATAAGGGAATGGTGCAGTCAGCACTTAGTTATAAGAAGGTATGGAATAAGGGATGGTGCAGTCAGCACTTAACAGTTATAAGAAGGTATGGAATAAGGGAATGGTGCAGTCAGCACTTAACAGTTATAAGAAGGTATGGAATAAGGGAATGGTGCAGTCAGCACTTAGTTATAAGAAGGTATGGAATAAGGGATGGTGCAGTCAGCACTTAACAGTTATAAGAAGGTATGGAATAAGGGATGGTGCAGTCAGCACTTAGTTATAAGAAGGTATGGAATAAGGGAATGGTGCAGTCAGCACTTAGTTATAAGAAGGTATGGAATAAGGGAATGGTGCAGTCAGCACTTAACAGTTATAAGAAGGTATGGAATAAGGGAATGGTGCAGTCAGCACTTAGTTATAAGAAGGTATGGAATAAGGGATGGTGCAGTCAGCACTTAACAGTTATAAGAAGGTATGGAATAAGGGAATGGTGCAGTCAGCACTTAGTTATAAGAAGGTATGGAATAAGGGATGGTGCAGTCAGCACTTAACAGTTATAAGAAGGTATGGAATAAGGGATGGTGCAGTCAGCACTTAGTTATAAGAAGGTATGGAATAAGGGATGGTGCAGTCAGCACTTAGTTATAAGAAGGTATGGAATAAGGGAATGGTGCACTCAGCACTTAGTTATAAGAAGGTATGGAATAAGGGAATGGTGCAGTCAGCACTTAGTTATAAGAAGGTATGGAATAAGGGAATGGTGCAGTCAGCACTTAACAGTAATAAGAAGGTATGGAATAAGGGAATGGTGCAGTCAGCACTTAACAGTTATAAGAAGGTATGGAATAAGGGAATGGTGCAGTCAGCACTTAATTATAAGAAGGTATGGAATAAGGGAATGGCGCAGTCACAACTTAGTTATAAGAAGATATGGAATACGGGAATGGCGCAGCCAGCACTTAACAGTTCTAAGAAGGTATGGACGGCAGAAGTAGTAAGGTGCATTCTCAGGTGAAGGGGAATGAGGATTTGGAAACTAGGTGACGTTTTAGGCTTTCAAGGAATCTGTGTTAGTTAGATTCTTGTTTGATGTACAGAGAGATTGCGCTACATAGATACTATATATGCACTCTCTCTCTAGAGATGGTTTTATTTAGAATAATAAGAATAAGAAGTTTAAAGATTGTAATCTTATGTTTCTAGTAGGGATGTATTTTTAACTGTGGTAGGTACTGGTTCGTTTGGTAGTTACTAGACTTAGAGTCAAGGTGAACATTGAGGAGCCTAACCCAACTTTCCAGTTGCCCCCAAGCACTGTGTGATTAAGTGACTTGCTCAAGGTCACACAGTAGGCAACTGAGGGAATCAAACCATGTACCAGAGGAACTGTAGCCCTACCTCTATGCCAACTGCTTAAAAGCTAGGTTATGTATGGCTTTTAACTGATTAGTGCACTTAATTGATTAATTGCACTTGCTGCTTTCCTGGCTAAAATTTCACTTCCTTCTCCATTAATATCTATATACATCCTATCTCTCCTTTTTCTTGCTTTAGTTCTCTTACTTTTGATTTGATTTGAAATACTTACTATTTCCTCTTGCAACTCATATCCACTCCAGTTATTGCCTTTAACAAATAATTTTTCTCTGGTCAGACTTTCCCATTAAACAAATGTTATTTGATCAATCAAGTGTCAAGAAATGTGGTAGCATTAGACACTTAAGTTTTTGAAGGAATTTAATTAGGAAAATTTGCAGCGTATATAACTACTTTATCATATCTTTGCTCTAGTTAATGGAACTGAGTTTTGGGAATATTTGTAAAAATGGATGGAGAATGTGGTAAGGCAGATATGAGAACTACTTAGGGTAAGTGTTAACCTGGGCTGTTTCATTTATGCAAGGTTTGGATTTATGGAACATAATGAGCTTTTTATAAGTTTTGGAAGTGACATAGTCAATATGTTTGTCAAACTGTAGTTTGTTGTCTGTACTTATATGAAGAAATTTGGAATAAAAATATGTTTGATGTATTGTTTTAGAGGTAATGTTGATTTCCCTTGAACAAAGTATTAACTTGTTGGGATTAAGTAGATGTGAGCCTATGATACACTGTCCTATGTGTGGCAGATTTGTCTGGGTAACATGTCATAGTAGGTTAACGGAATCTGCTGAGCCGATGAGGGTGGAATCATTTGTATACTGTAGTAAGGTTGTATTGGGAATTGTAATGTATGTGTCATTAAAGAAGATGATGAAAAGCAGACCCTTGTGGTATTCCTGCATTGGTAGGATGCTGTCACACAGAGTTTGTGGCCATTTAACTGTTTGGACTTGGTTGGAAAAGAAGCTTTCAAGCCTTTTTAATGTACTTCTACTGAGATCCATTTTAGCTTATATTTGAAGAAGGAAGGAGGTGAGAAACAGCACTGAAGACCTTAGAGAGGCAGTAGTAGGGAGGCCTTCGTTTTTGTTTAGGTTAGTAGTCTTTTGTAAATGCAAACATGCTGTCTCAGTGCTATATCCAGGATGAAATATCTGCTGTGTAGCAGATAGCAGATTCAAAGTTGCACAGTTAGTTACTAGGGATGTAGTCCAGGAGAATGTTGAACAGTCTGTCCCAACTTTCCAACTTATCTAAAGCATTGTCTGGTTAAGTGAGCTGCTCAGGGTCAAACAGTAGGCAAACAAACGCTGGGGGATTAAACCCTGTACCACAGGAAGTACCATGTTAAGTTAATAGCCATAGTTCTTTGTGTTAGCTATCAGACAGGTTCTTTTTAGTGACTGACCTGACAGCTCGACATTATCAGTATAATGAGCAGCTTCCTGTGGTTCAGAGGATCAAGGTTTGATTCTTTCAGACTCCATTGCCCAACTGTGTGAGTCTGACCCAATCCCTTAACTATACACAGCTCTGGCACAGAGTTTCCATGGAGATCAGTGCTATACCCTGGAAAACAAATAGAAATAAGCAAATAATATATCCTCTGCAGGCTGGAAAATTTACATAAATACAGATTAAAATTTCTGCATGAATGACAAATTATATAATACAATGCCAGCAGAGGTCTTAACCCAGAGCCAAAAACGAAGAACCAGCATCACATAGTCAAAATAAAGATGACAAGCAGTTTACAAATAATTCTGACACAAAATGAAATCAGTGGCTTTTGGCAGCAAGTAAAGTATAAAAATCAAGAAGGAATTTGACTGTATCATGGAAAATTGGGAAAGTTAAACTAATACTGTCATCACAGAGGGTTATGATCAGGTCTCCAAATGTAACCATGTTATTGTGTGCTTGAGACAAGAAAGTCACCCCAAGAGCGAAGCTCTCAGGAACACATAATAACTGGTTAGGATTGGTGAGACCTGGTCATAATTCTTTGAAGTGCATGGAGATTTCTCTACCCCAAGTACTATCAGTTATGAAAGGGGAAAAAAATGTTGCAAGCCAGTAAAGCACTTAGCCAGAGCTGTCATGCAGACTATTGTTTGTAAACTTCCCAGAATGGAAATGTAAGACAAGATATTTAGGGGCAGATAAGAGTTAAGGAATGTCCCTTATGAGACCCAACCATAAGAGTGCTAAAGCTATTAAAGCACTTTACAGGTTGTCCTTTTTTCAGATAATCATGGCGCTCCATACATAAATATTCACCATTGATCATGCTTATTAAACGTACAGAAGCAAAGTTGTACGACAAATAATTACTCATTAACGTTCTTTACAAAGAAGCTCTTTTATCCAGTGTCCATAAAACAATTGAATGTATTAGTCTGAACTAGGCACCCTTTGAATTTGGGTTCAGCACCCTTGACATTAGATCCATATAGCAGCATCACCCTTTTCAAAGGCTTAGTCTCATACTGCTTGTCTGAATAGAGGCTTTTTAGAGTAGTGATTGCTTCTAATTCATAACTTGCTTCATGACTTGAAGTATATAAGCAGTCAAAGTCTGATCAGTCTGTTGCTACAACTCACCAGGAAGCCTGTCAGATCAAAATGACTTGACACCCAGATGTCTCAGAGGAATTTAGTGGCACTCTTTAATACCTATTGGTTTCAGTAAAGTTACTGCTTGCTCTAGTGAATACACAGAATAAACCAGCTTAGATTAAATATTATCCCAAACCACTTCATGTGTGTGTCAGACCAAATTGACAAAGAAAAAACAGAAGAACAGTCAACAAACCATTGGAGCATACCATTAAGAGCTGAAAGTACATTTTTAGCAACTAGGTAGTTTAATTTTGCAGTCACTTTCCATGCCTGTAGAAAAAGCCACAGAGTGAAGAAATACTGAATAGATACGTTTTCAAAATATTATAGCCATAAGGCTCTTATCCCAAATTCATCCTTTCCTTGAGCATTTCCCTGAATTCCCACAGCCATACTCTCTAATGTCTGCCGACAATAAAACTGGAAAATAGAAACCCAGTCCAGCAAAATTCCTAGAATCTTACCTGTGTCTTTCCATTTTTCATATGTTTTTGTTGTCTGTCTGCATATTAAAGTTTAAATTGGGTAAAATATTTACTTCAGTATAATATCCCAGCTAGCTCCACTGGCATATTAGGATAAAACAATGACTATGACCCACACAATCCAAGTTTGATTAACAGTTTAGTTGTTGTTGAAGCTTCTGGGCACACAATGGGATTCACAGACTTTTACCTGTTTCTTAAGTCATTTTGGAAGGATTGGGGTGTAGTGTCGGTATGCTACTCAGTCACAAGCGCTGATAGCGATACAATGGTGGTGACAAAGAATTGCAGCCAGAATATAAGGTAGTCAGGGAAGAAAGTCACATGTCACTATAAAGGTAAAGACGTTTTCCTTACAGCATCTACTGCATGTCTACTTAAAGGCATAATCTAACACAGTTCAGTTAGGGAAGATAGGGCATAAAGCAGAAACAACTACATGATATAGTATGAAGGACCCTTACCAGGCCATGTCCCACAAAGTAGAGGGTGCTGCTCATACCCATGGACTCATCACAGTATAATCTGCTATGTTCTCTTCTAGTGGCACACACACACACACACACACACACACAGATATATATGTATGTATATATATATATATATATATATATATATATATATATATATATATATATATATACATATATGGGTCTACTTTTTCTCTTTAAATCTACACTTCAGCGAACATTAGTTTAGCAACACCGTTTGTTTGAATCTGCACATTGTCGAAAAAACAGTTCACCAGAAGCTAAATCTCCGAAAGTTAAAGCAACTTCTTGTGATGTAGTTGTGCCTTTAAATGAGTTCAACCTTTGATATCATTCCAGTTTTGAGGCATGACGCATGTTACAGTAGTGTCAGCAATATTTAGCATACGGTAAATTATTTTTACATTGATTGTAACTTTGAAATTGGGATCCCACTTCAGTAAGGCTAGCCCCCTGCAAAATATTAGGAATTTTATGTTTTTTGCTTTTAGTATTTACGTATGTGTATTTTCGGTGTTTTGTAATGTGGGAAAGTAAGTGCTCAGACTAATGTAGTTTCAAACTACCAGTACACACACACCCACATATATATATATATATATATATATATATACACATATACATACATTTATATATATATATATATATATATATATATATATATATATATATATATATATATATATATATATATATATATATATATATATATATACACACACACACATATATATATATACACACACACACATATATATATATATATATATATATATATATATATATATATATATATATATATATATATATAGATATATATAGATATATATAGATATACACATATATAGATAGATATGCTTATTTGTGTGTGTTTATGTATGTACATATAGAGATGTGTGTTTGTATGTGTGTGTTTGTGTGTGTGTGTGTGTGTGTGTGTGTGTGTGTGTGTGTGTGTGTGTGTGTGTGTGTGTGTGTATACATATATCCCACTGTGCAGATGAGGGTGTAGGGCCAGTGCATGGCTCCAATGTTGAACAAGCACAAAGGTAATCTGGCACAGTCAAAAAATCCACTTAAACTTCATTAATGATAAAAGAAACACTTCCCCCCTCACAGCAAACCCTAGTGTCATCTAACATTACTTTTCAGGTGATTCACTGATTCCTTTATCTGTTGTGGTCCAGGACCTGAGCATCAGCATAGTGGTGGATTTCTCTGTGTAGCAGCTGGTACACAGATATTCCAGAACGCTCATGGACCGGACCAGTTCTAAGAGGCTGCAAGCACCTCACTGACATACTTTGTTGTGAAGTGTTAACCAATGATTTATTCATGTCTGTTATGAGTGATATAGGGGTATACATTGGAGACAGGGGCAATGACATAGACAGGCATGTCATCAGGCAGCTTGTCATGTCTGTTATGAGTGATATAGGGGTATACATTGGAGACAGGGCAATGACATAGACAGGCATGTCATCAGGCAGCTTGTCATGTCTGTTATGAGTGATATAGGGGTATACATTGGAGACAGGGGCAATGACATAGACAGGCATGTCATCAGGCAGCTTGTCATGTCTGTTATGAGTGATATAGGGGTATACATTGGAGACAGGGGCAATGGCATAGACAGGCATGTCATCAGGCAGCTTGTCATGTCTGTTATGAGTGATATAGGGGTATACATTGGAGACAGGGGCAATGACATAGACAGGCATGTCATCAGGCAGCTTGTCATGTCTGTTATGAGTGATATAGGGGTATACATTGGAGACAGGGGCAATGGCATAGACAGGCATGTCATCAGGCAGCTTGTCATGTCTGTTATGAGTGATATAGGGGTATACATTGGAGACAGGGTGATATAGGGGTATACATTGGAGACAGGGGCAATGACATAGGCAGGCATGTCATCAGGCAGCTTGAAGCAGTACTCAGCTCATCTTTTCTAGATCAGAATCAGTGTTTTTTTTATATTTAAGATTTATCTGTTACTGTAACTGCTTTGATATGCAGTACACAACTTTCATATATCTTCTTTTTTGCACTTTTTGAAATGTCTGGCTTACCTTATTGTACATGCTAAAGCACCTGTCAGTGGAGATGGGGTGTCATGTTGTCTGTGCTCTGCATGGCCTTGGCATATCACTGTATTGCTAGTAGGTGAATGTGATGATATTCCTACGTGATCATACGTGACTACACTTTCAGTACGGAGGTGCCGTGCATGGGTTTTGCAAATTGTTTTATGGGTGCCTGGTTAATATGATGAATTCATTACCCATAGCTTCATGCATTCATGTGTAGTTACTAGGCTTTTAGTCTGGAGGACCATTGAGTGACCTAGTTCAAATTTCTAGATGCCATCAAGCACCATCTGGTTAAGTGACTTACTTAATGTCAGACCATAGACAAATGAGGCTTGTTCCACTCAAACTACAGCTCATAGCCTTTTTACTCTGTTGCAACTGCCAGAATGTTGTTTCAGCACCGAGGAGTGGTTCATGGCTTTGGCACATCATTTTATGAGTGGCAGGTTAACATTACAATGCTATTACCCATAGGTAGCTGCAGTTTGAGGACAGAGATGTTATAAATGCCAATACAGGCTGCACTTGATGATGTGTTGTGGTGGTTAGGTTTCCTCGTTCCTGTCTTTTTTCTATCTTCTCCTGCTATGCAGAACCTGATAGCAGTTGGTCATGATACAGATCAGTCTCTGGCATCTACGTCAACATGTGATGTCACAGCTTGTTGTGCAACATGTTAGATTGTAAGTTAAAGTAGCTAATTTGCTTCAAGTGTTTTGTTGTGTGTTGCCTGTTAAGGTCAGACACTGCCAATGTTGCTTCAGGTGCCCTTACATCATCTCCACAATGCTCCAGGTGTACATTTAAGCAAGGTAATCTATTTGCTTTTATGCTGTGCATAGATGCCTTATTAATGTCATCTGTCATGACAGAAGAAGGTATGCAGAATTCCAGTGAAATAAAATATCAGATAAAATTTTGTGATATGTTTGTTTTTCTCCCTTCTTCCACTGTTTATCAGTCAATAACTGTGGCACTTATCCAGCACAGATACTGGTGAGTGCACGGCTGAGGTGATGTGCCAGTTGCATGTATCATGTGCACTATGGCTGTGCTCAGTGCTGACATTCATCATTATACCACTGGAACTGATCACAGGTGAGGTATAGCACTCCTTGTGGTTGATGTATCCCTGGCCATTAGGAACCTGTGATTGTACAGGCATATAGTTCATGGTCACAAGCATGACATAGCTATACCTGCAAAGCTGATAAAGGCTGCCATGAAGAATGTTCAAGATGTGTGGCTTGGGTGTCTAATTTAATGTCTTAGGTTCCCCACCATGGAATCCTGGAATATGCTTGTTATTCTATGCTGTAATACCTACCTTTGGTAATTGCTCTGTTGCCAGTTTACACAATACTGTGGACAGCAGCTTGTTCTCTGATGATAACCCATTGTTGACCAGTACAATAGGACATCTACATACTCTTTCTAGTCCACAATGTGTATCTGCAGGAGCTTTTGACTTCTCACATGGGGAAAAGCACTCTGAGTGTCATTTACTGCCACATGTGGCTTAACATCACAATAGTGAATGGCTGTCAGTGAGCTCTTTTCATTTTGTTTTATCATGCTGCATTAGTGTTAGGAAGTTATTGGCTGTCACATGTCTCTCCAAACAAATGACTCTATCTCTCTACTGAAGGGATTTTTACATCTATTTATTTTATTTATTTAACATTTGTTAACCAGGAAAGTCCGACTTGGAACAAAGCTAATTTTCAGCGGAAGCCTGGGGAGAAATGCTCCAGATGCATGTCTTTATAATGTGGGAGGAAATCGGAGCACCCGGAGGAAACAAACATGAATGTAGGGAGGACATGCAGACTCCACACAGAAGGTACCCCCACAGAGAATTGAACCAGAAAACCTCTTCTGTGAGGTGACAATGCTACTGCTGCACCACTTCGCCATCAGAGTACATTTACTCTTTCTAGGTATATATTGCTTTATGTCCTATTGGTACTTCTAAAGAATGTTTTAAACTGAGCTCCCTTGTAAATTATTGCCATTAACAAGTCATATAATGGTACGTGCTTATGCTAGGCCCTTTTCCATTTCATTATTTGTCCACTGGTGGGCTGAATGTGGCATCCTTATGGGTAAGCTGTATTCTGACTCTCACCCATCACTTCCCATGTACTAGCCAGGACTCAAGCAAGAGATGACATTCTGTCCAGATGCTGATGAATCTTATGACACTCCACATTATTGTGTTATGTATATTTATTTCATTCATGCATTGCTGGATGGTTGTAGTTCATTTGAAACACTGGAAAAGTGTTTTGTAAGTAAAATTATCAGTAACATGACTGTTCAAACAGTGTCCTTTCTGCAGCTATCACACGCCAAGTACTGAAAGCACACTCAAGTGTACAGTAGGTTTGACATATACACTATATATATATATATATATATATATATATATATATATATATATATATATATACGTACATACACAGACTCTGTGCAGATGATATGATGACAATTTTACAAGAAACCTAGTGTACTGATACTTATTTGCCAGTTTTTTATGTTTTCTTTGCCTCCTGTGCAACAAAGACAGTTCTTGCTCTTGCAGACTATATTAGAAGTTTCCAGTATTTCATTCTCCCACAATAAGATAATCTGTCAATAGTGTTTAAAAAGCTAATTCTATTGACTGAGGTACAATAACAGTTTATTCTATTCTTTTAACAAATGCAGTTTGTTTCTTTCAGTTATTAACATATGGGGGATGAAATAAGCAATTAAGGATGGGCCTAAACGGCAGCTGTATCCACTTTAAGTTAGTAATCAGTGTATTTTCCAATTAGTCCAACAGGGCCTCAGTTTTTCTGTTCTCTCTCAGGCTTTCAGTGTAACTTGGATTTCTTACTGACAAGCTGTATCTGTTTTGATCGCAGAATTACCCTTGTAGTTGTTTAATTATGCCGAGTGTCTGTTAAGATACATTTAAGAGCACTGAATGGCTGTGAAATTGTAAATAAAGGAAGATAAATATAAGGTAAGTTGACCTTTGTCAGTTCTTTTAATAAAACTATATTTTATGCATTGTACCCATATATTTAAGCTACAGGGAATGTCCAAGGTGAGCTGCATTTTAAGGATGCTGCTTAGCTGATTTCCCTAACAGGAGTTCATTATTAGGAAGGCTGGCTGATAGTGAAAGCCATATGTAGGCATGAGTTAAAGCACCCTGTTATTTTCCTCCCTCGAGAGCTTGGTTACTGTATGTAACATTAATGGGGTTGCAATTTTTGCATGACCACTTCACATATCAAGAAGCTCTTTTGCAGCAATTATCAAAAATACAGGGGAAGTACATAATATCATTTAAAGATGTGCCACTTTATGTGGACCTTGCATGTCTTTAAGACTACATGGATTTTCTTCAGGTACCTAGGTTTCTTTCTAAATTGTGCTGAGTGGTTGTTTATAAAGATGTGCCACTTTATGTGGACCTTGCATGTCTTTAAGACTACATGGATTTTCTTCAGGTACCTAGGTTTCTTTCTAAATTGTGCTGAGTGGTTGTTTACTCTCAGATGTTCCATTTGTCCTTGTATATGTCCATAAATCTCTGTAAAAGCTATGTATTAGGAGTATGCTGCTGAATGTTAACTGGATGATTTTTTGTAATATTAGTAATCTATTTGAATGGAAGAAAGCTCCATTTCTCTTAATCTAAATTGAAGTATAATGTTTCTCTTTGTATTAAAATATTATGTATACTGTTTGTAATGTGTAAACAAAGGTAAAATATTTAGTCGGGGAGGGGGTCTGTAATTTTTCACATACCAGACAGAGTGCTTTAATCACCCTAGTACTTGTAGTCAAATAGTAGAATGTGGATAAAAATTTTCATTCTATGCATCAGAGTTGAAAAATTATAGAGCCAAATGTTTAAAATCATAACTTCTTCAAATCCTAGTGTTGGAAAAACAGCAAATTTTCTACACTTGCACTGCACTGTATATATTCATCTTAACAAAAAGGTTGATTTCTATTAATAGTTAATTTTGCATACTATATCTAATTAGTGATAATAGCAGGTTAATAATAAAGGTACAAAGAAATATAAATGATAAAATGACACATTTATGCGGCCAACCAAAGCATCATTTAATGATTTGTGATCATATTTTATATTTGTTAATTGATAGGTGAACTAGTTCTTAGATGACATTAAACCATGACCTTGACAAAAACCGTAAAAAAAAAAAAAAAAACAATTGAGCCTTACTGGATGCAACATAAATATAGAACCAACCCTTATACATCCACATGTACACAATTCCGTGATGAGACAGTGATCACATTAATTAAGAGTCACTGGTGTACTAAAACACAGACTGAGGCATATGTTGACATTAGATTTTACACTGGTATACACACATCTGAAGATATGAACATGATACATTTGGTAAAATGATCTGTACTTGTGTTGGGTCTAATAACCAACATGGTATACCCTCTGTAAAAATAACCAACATGGTATACCCTCTGTAAAATGTCAATTGATAGCCTTTTTGGCTAGATAGTTTTTTCAGTAATCTGCTTCATTATGGACAGCAGTTCCGTTTCTTTTCAGCCTTCTGGAATATTCTGTGCCTACTTCCACCAACCTCATCCATGCTCTGCCAACTTTCTTTTGTGTATTCTAGTTTAGACTGCAAATTATCTTCAGCAGTAGAAGTGTCGTATTCTGCTTTATAAATTCTTCCATTTAAAAAAAAAAACTTGTATCTTCAGATACTGAATACTTTAAACTTGAATCATACCACTTTAGAGTGTGTTCTGGACATACTGTCACCATTGTCTATTTCCTTCTTTGTTGTGGTCTGGCTCAGTTTATTCATTGGCAACATTACTATAATTCTTCTGCAGTGTATCTTTCTCAGCCCAAACCCATGCACTGTATAATGTTTTATTTACCCTTTGTGGTGGTCTTGGAAAACTTAAATATTTACCACGTCATTTGCTAATTTTATAAATGTTTAACACTCTTGCCTGGAAAGTAATATCTCTTTGCCATACATGTTTGTTTGGTTTCAAATAAGCTAGTAGTGATAGATGGTAGCTACAATTCATGATTAGTCCCTTTTTGTGTTGTACAGCTCTGTTACCAGAATGGATGTGGCGTTATTTGCTTCCAGTGATGGAAGAATAAATAATGTAGATGAAAAGCAATCCTACCTTATGGAAGTTTACCAGCTTGTTGCAGTCTCTGTGCTGGACAACATAGCCAGTTGGTAGTCTTACCAAACAAGTGTTATCTTACACAATGAGTTATTCATATGGTGACCTCTGTAAATGTCTCATTTTGTGGCCTGCACAGGGCTGCATCATGCATATTTATGCACAATGAGCCTAGACTGGAACTGGTATACAAGGGGTTTAGAAGTAGGGCGACAGAAGTGCTTTTGGTTCGCAGTGACAAGTTGAATGTTCCCATAAACAGGTCATGCATTTTGCCACTATGTGAAGAATACTGTTGCTGTTAGGAGACAGCTGGTTTTACTAGCCTCCTTATAGCTAGCTCCTGTAATGTTGTTTTCTTCAGAACTTTCTTGGATTGCTTCCCATATTGTAAAGGTGATTTGCACAATGCTGGGCAGTGCTACACCAGCATGGACAGTATGACACGAGCACAGGGCAGATCCACCTGCATTCCTGATTTTTTTGAGCTACAAATAGTCACATGATAGTCTGTATCGTGTTAATCCCCAGATTATTGGTTTTATACTACTCGGGTATCCCACAGAATAGTCAGAGGGAGGACTTTCTAAGGCAGTCAAGGATATTGCATGCTTATTGACCATGTACTATAGGGGCATTAAGTTTGATGAACCAAAAGAAACCATTAATTCACTGTTCATATCCTTTGTATTTACCTGATTTAGTCTGACCACATTTAGGGGTGCAATACTATGCTCTGTACAGTTATGAATACTGGGTTACATCTTTCTTGCTATTGGCTGAACATTTCATTTTTTTCTGTTATTGCCTAACCTGAATTTAGTTATATTTAGAGTTACCATGTGGTGATAGCTATACATTTTGGCTTATTTTAAGCCCACATTGTTTCTCTCTGAGTTTTGTGTGAGTGTCTCCCTTATTTGTAGAGTGTGGTTCCCTGTTAAATAGTAAGTCTGATTTTGATGTTTCAAGAAAGATTTAAATTTCTTTAAATGTTTGTTGTTGCTACATTATGTGGGGTGATAAATCATTACCAAGAAGCTCTTGTTCCCAATACATTTGTTAATACTGGTCAGCATTGTAATGTGCTGTGTGCGTACTTTTAATTGACATCTTCTGAATATTAAGCCTCCCTCTTCTGGTCTTGATACTAATTATCCCTAGCATAGTAACGAGAGCTGACTAACAGGACCGTACCAGCGGCCATATTGCGGAGAGATAAATGAATGGTTTAAGACTGCACATCACTCTCGGGGGTTGGATGGTGGTGGCAGTAGGATGTTTGAGACACAAGTACACAGATCATGTGCTTGTACCAGGAGGGGAGTTGTTTGTTGGCTTATGTCACCCATACAAGTGGCAGTACTATGCTATGTCTATTTAATGCCCTTTGGGAAAAACTCATTTTCAACATGTGTGGGGCATTGGGTCCATACAAAGAACCCTGGCACTGAGATGATTAATGACTATAATGCTGGTTCACTCATGTCTAGAGAAGTAGATTTAGTCACAGGCTCTGAGAGTAACCGAGTAGAACACTGATCTTCATTTAGCTGCTTGTGGGAACATTCTTTCCTAGATTTGATACTTGGAGGGAGACCGGTGAAAACTGAGTGAACTTTCAGAAAATATTGTCCACTAACTTCCTCTGTTAGAGACCATTTATAGAAAAAAAGGGGTGGGGCACTGGGCAAATACCTCAGTGTTCAGAATCCGTTGCAGTAAATTATAAGTGAGAGGGAAATGATGAGTCTGTTGGTAAAGATTCCAGGTAGCCCTATTTAAAAAAGCTGATAACGATTGGATTAGTTAACATCGTGCATCTTAATTTTGTTATGTGTAGGGGAGATTACTATATTAGAGGTCAACTGGCTACTTTCATTAAGACCTGTGGAAAAGCTAGTTTCTGGGGGTGAGGATAAATGGATAATACAAAACTTTATAACACACTCTCACAAAAATCTTCGTTACTATTTTATTTATGAATCGGCTGTGAGCCCTTGAAACATTTCATCGCATTTCTACTGTCAAATAAGAAGTGTTTATAACTCTCATTCAGCATACATGAGTGTTCATAATGTGCTCAAGCATGTCAAATTTAAGAGCAGCTATCACACACACTGCAAAATAGCAAAAAAAAATTTTTCTTCTGTAAGTCCCACTCTCCCTTATTCTATTCTCATTCCAAGGTCAGTGAATGTTTGGGGAAAGAAGTATTAATTATCAGACAACTGATCCTTATCTGAAGGACTGTAAGCATGCATAGTTTATTAAACACATTTTGAGCATTGTGATGTTGCCATTATGTAAAGTGAGTAGCAACACTCAAACACAACTTTGCACTATGAAGCTACGCTGTGAAACATAGATCTCAATCAGTGGCAATATCCAGAAATAATTGTGGACAATCTGGGACACCTTTAAAAATATTGGTACTATTAACTTGCCACATTCACAAAATAAGAGAATGTGAATTGATATTTATTTTTGGAAGTAAAGTCTATAATTGTAAGTATAATTCACTACCTCTTTTCCAAAAGTTGCCAGTTTTATGAGGGATTAAGAGGAACAGAGTTAAAATTTGTATCAGATTTGAGACAGTTGAGAGATATGCTATGAAGTTTGCAACACCTTCTGTTATTCTGTGTGGTCCACCAGACAGGTGTTGTTAGGTGTGATATTTAACCAAACATGGAGTCAATGTACAACATCAACAAGCAATAATGGGATGGGGTACTTTCACCGCAGCTTCTAACTACAACATTCTTATGTAAATATACTGAACAATCCAGACTCTTGCCAGTGATTGATTTGCATCTTAAACTGTGTTGGATTTTAAACGCATCTCAACAATGTTGCATACTTCGAGAGATCTTAACACTGGATAAAATAGCAGGGGAATGCCATATTGTAACTTTGCATCTTAATTTTCACACATGCCTAACATCTTAAATGTAATGGAAGCATTCCTGTTGCCTTTCAATCAATATCTCCTCATGACCTGTCTCAATATTTAGACCTTTTAAGATTTGGAGATAGCACTGGTGTTTCTGCTCCATTCATGACCTTTTGGAGGCATGTAAGATAAATGCATGTTTTTCACACAGGTATATGCAAATGTATAATTTGGGTATATTAGGTTGTTGATGTTGAGGGACAGTGTGTTGTCTGGCTTCTTTGTCTGTGCAGCAAAGTAGTCTGGTAGTTGTATTTTGAAGCAACGTTTTATTTGTTTAACAGTGGTTGTGCTTTATTTGTTGAATAGTTGTATAACTCCACTCAGATTAAACAACAAAGCTGTTTTTTCTACTTTTTCACAAAGTAGAAAATGAAGCAGAAAGCAAACAGCTGTCTGGGAGATGACTAATTGCATATGAGCTGCAAGAAGGATGTATAAGGGGAAAATGGCTATGAAGGGAAGACTTTGGAAGTCCACAAGGTGACAATGAAATTAATAAATATAACGTTCAGCAAAACTAGAGCAGATACAGGAGACTAACGTTCAGCAAAACTAGAGCAGATACAGGAGACTAACGTTCAGCAAAACTAGAGCAGATACAGGAGACTGGATATTATCAATCGGGGAACTACAGCAGGATTTTCAGATATAGGAAGGGAACTGGGTTCTAAAATATCTGTTTCAAAACTGTTATCAAAAACTGTTATCAAAAACAGTATAACAATGTTTTTTTATTTTAATATTTGTTGACTGGGAAAGTCTGACTATGACAGAGCTTAACTTCAGCAGAGGTCTGGGGAGACATGCTTCAGAAGCATGTCTTTGGAACATGGGAGGAAAGCTGAGTGTCCTGAGGAAACCCACGTGAATGCAGGGAGGACATACAGACTCTGCACAAAAGGCACCCCAGCTGAGAATCAAATCTGAGAACCTATTGTTATGAGTTGACAACATTAACTACTGTACCACTGCACCACCCATAAAGACTGCAGATATTTTTTTACACACAGATCCATTAGAAGTGCTTGAAATACTGCATTTTCTATAATTAGTCACAATATTTCTTGTGAGTTTTAGCATTACATGACCCTTTTTTACCTAAACCAAATCCTAATTTTGGAAAAGACGTGAGGAATTGCCTTATAATTATAGTCAGAATCCTAATACTGCCTTTAATCTTAATGATTAAACTCTCAGTCCTAACTCATATGCTCAATACAATCTCCAAAGTGACTAGCAATGACATCTGAGTAAGTGACATTTCAAGGGGCTTCTGATCAACAAATGTAAGTTTAATCCAAGAAGTGTTCCATGATAACTCCTGGCTCTTACCACTGCTTCCTTAGCCATCATCTCCAGTGATGTCTTGGCCACAGAATCAGGATGCATGCCAGGGAATGGACTAAGATTGATCATTCCTTAGATGAGGAACTTCCATCCCTCTAACCCACTGCAGCCACATAAAGCAGCAGGTGTAGGAAGTGGCTGATGCAACTGTGGAGCAATGTGATCTCTTGAACAGCAGAAGGGAGGCAAAACAGGATATCCTACAATGGTACATTGCATAGGTCACTAGAGTTGTACTGCCTCACCATGCCACACATCCTCTCTGCATTTTGTGGTAGCTAACACCACTGGCATCTTGACCTGACTATGCTGAAATGGACGGGTACAGATCGACAGTCAGATGCAAGTGTAGGTTATTTATGCTTAACCATAGGGCAAAGGTGCAGTCCCAAAACAGGTAGAAGAAGCCTGATTATTTTCCCAGCAGCTTGACAATAGAATGTCTATTTACAGTTCTACCAGACTACATATGCCATCCCCAACATCCACAGCACAAACCCAGTCCCCTCACAGTAGTCCACCTGCTATAGCCTGATATCTCACAGAAGAGGGCAGTAGCAGTTCACACCTAACAAATATGGAGGAGTCCCAAGAGATCATGCACAAGTGGCATGCCTGAAGGACTGGACACGTGTCTCACAATGGGCTGACACGTTCATATCTCGATGAAAGATGCAGCAGGTTAATAACATATAATAAATGGCTACAGTCTACCTTGTAGCCAGGCTACTGATATCAGTAGGCACAGAGGAACTGCAACAGAGGTATAAGTTTTAATTTAAATGACCACCATTTTACATACATATCACAGGGCCTTAAATGTGGTATGGATACTTACATTGTGTACTCTCAGGATTGAAATCCATTATAGGGACTAATGTAGATGCTGGTTTAGGATACCAGGCTGGTGTCTGCAGCCAAGCAGAGTTAGGCAATGGTCTCAATGCACATAGAGTAACAGTCGGCTGATGCCATTGGTCATTATAGTTGTTGGTCACTACCCTTTGTACAGGGTGAATGTGCAGCCTGATTTCCAGATGAGCTTTAGTGTGAACAGTGTGAGTATTTACTGTCCCTGTTGGAAGTTCTCCCCCATGACTAAAAGCACTAGAATTTATCCTCCTGTGGCTGCAGAAGCAGAGACCTGCACTGCATGCAGTATAAGTACAGCCACCATATGGCAGCCTGAGGTTTCTGATATTGTAATGTTTCTGGCAGACCTATTCATCTGAGAAGTGCAATGAGTCGAACAACATTTGAGCAGAGAGATCATTTTGGGCACAGTCTGTATCTAACCAGCATACCTCTCCACTGTCTAGAATTTCACAAAATGTCTTTCTCTGTTCCTCCTAGAATTTGTGTTTTTCTGGCAAGTCATTGAGGGCTAAAGTCAATAAAGAGCAACAGACATTTCAGTTTTATATTTCATACCCTTAAGAAAATGCATGTAATGCAAAACCTGTTTTTCTATGAACATTTATTGTTTGTAAGAGCAATATTTAAAATTAGTCCTTTATTTTTAGGCCGCTGTCCCCACCAGTAATGTTGGCCTTGTGCAGAATTCTTGTGCTAAGATGTTTGCTATCCAGGCTGATGTCGATGTGTTGTGTGACATTTGTGACGGTGTCCTTCTGCACTGCCAATTCATCTGTGAGGTCATAGATTCCAGAGAAGAAAAGAATGTGTTGATTCTCATGAGGTCTGTGGGGCATATCCACCTGAATGTGGGCATCTCAGATGCCATCATCACTGTCCTACCCAGCAATGTTGTCTGAGATGGGGGAGTGGCATGTACATGGGGTGGTCAGTGTTGTGAAACCATCATAGGGTGCACAGTCCATTCATGACAGTAGGAGTATAAAGCCTTGCAATCCCACATTGTGGGCAGCAATGATTGCTGGCCTCCAGTGGTGGGGCATCTCACCATGGGATGCCCATTGATGTACTTTCCCTAGTATTACAGCATCTGTCACTGAGGGCCCTCCTCACATCAAGTCAGTGAATGCAAGGGGCACAGATAATTAGTCTTGTCATCACTCCCCTTCCAGTCAGTGAGGCCTTCAATGGTGAGAAGGTGAAACTATGCCAAGCCTGCTCGGAGTCAGGATATTACATGGTAATAATGTTTTCACCTAATGTACACTGCTGTTTTCTAGCATCATTGGTACCAGTAAACTGCAGTATGAGGAAATCAGTCTTGTAAATACAGTGATTTATTGTGTGTGCACGTGCACACCATTTATTTGCCACTAGGACACTGAGTACAGTGCATGTAACCTAACAGGTCTGTTGGGCTATGTCTGTACATCAAGTTGTCCAGTCTACCTGTTTGCACTACATAAACCAAAACTGTAGTTCTCTCCTTTCCCACTTTAGAACTCCAGGTGTCATGCAACTTTCTAAATGGCCTGACTGCCTTAACCTGTACTGCTCCTTCTGAAAACTCATTGTGCCTGTCTGTCAACTTATTGTGTGATGTGAGTAACTATAATGTAAATGTAGTGCGTAATGAGTAACATATACACTATTAAATAGCGTGTCTGGATTTGAGTAATGTACAATATACAAGAATATTAAAATGTCTACATATAAGTATGTAACTGTATATCCAAAATTGGGGGGGGGTTGGGGGTTGGTACTCGATAACACTACAGTGGTACTCTATTTCCTAAAACAAAATTTACTTTTGTGGAGCATATCTCTCAACCTCTTACTACAAGAAATCTGGAGAAGCCTGAAGTAATGGGTGGGACAAAGATGCTAAATTTTAAATATTGCTCTTATAAACCTTGAAATTCACTAGAATAGCAGGATTTGTGTTTTCATGCATTTTTTGAATGATATGAACTCTGAAACTGAAATGTATGTTTGTATATAATATGGATGCAGTAAAAGTGGACAAAATTTAAAAATGCCAACATTTGTTTTGTTGATAAAGCAGATGGTCAAGACTGACAATTGGGGCATATGCCCCTTCCTCAGAGATTGTGCGGTCTCAGAATTAGTATATATAAATGAGCAGAGAATGTGGGGAGATGCAGGGGTCTTCCCCCTGCAAAAATATTGATCGACTATTTAGTTTGCATGTAGAGAGGGTTTTCCTTGCACATGCATAGTGCCCTATCACAATCTGCATTGTCTACCTTTTATGGTTTATGTTGCTAACATTTCTATTCAGGTGTTTTGATCATAGCACATTCACCTATGTGTGTATAATAAACACACATTTGGTTTTGGATACATGAAACATCTTGTACTGTCACTTTAGTGAATGAATTTTAGCATGAGTTTTAGCATGAGTTGAGAATAGAGTATCCTTACTCTATACTGTAAGATATTTCAGAAATTCTGCAACAAATGCCACCATATTCAGTTTATCAATTTTCCTCTTGTGTTTTTAAGTTGAGTAATGTTTCCCATTGACTTCAGTGGACTACATTAACACACATTCGTATTGAATACGATATTGCATAGGTTTATAAGAATAAAATGAAATGTCATTTATTTAAATTATAACAGCTTAGGGAGGATCACATGAAGATTTTTTTACATGCATTACAAATTGGGTTATATGCTGGTCAATTTTGTAGATAATTCTGTCATGTGGCTAACATTTTATACCCTTGCTAAAAAGTTAAAAAATATTTAATTTCTAGAGCATTGATTAAAAACCTTAGTGAGGGTGTGTAGCTGTGTGAATTATTTTGTTAAGGTGGAATAGGATTATTTTAGATGTGCAGTGTGTAATTTTCAGTGAGTAGCTTATAGATTGGAGTTTTCTGTGCGTAGCTTGGTTTATATTCCTATAGATTTAAACTTTTGGTGATGTCATTGTCATCACTGCTAACAGACATGGCCGTTCTACTGGTTGCTTGATACTCCATAAGAGACCATGCCTTTGCCAAGAATGCGAGTACATTTTGATTCCTCTATCACATAGCGGATTAGCATCTAAATAAAGGGTATTCTTTAAGCTTTTTAAACCCGGATGGACTGATTTGGTAGGTGGTAACTTTCCCAAATCTTTGAGAAGGGCAGCCTGATCTGACTTAGTGTGAGCATTAGTTGATGTCGTGGAAGGAAGCTGGGTTTTATGTGGATCTCTTGTTGCCAGAATTGGACTCAGACTATAATGTAGGAGTTCAAAGTACATTTAATTTTAATTTGTGGAGTTCAGTGCAAATAACTGTCAACTAGTGCATTTTTAAATGTTTCCTGGGTGACCTTGTCCTCTACTTGTCAGTATAGTGAATTGACATGTTTTGTGGGTTGCCATCTCAACATTGATTGCAGAATGAATTGCTCTCATTGGAGAACAGCTTTACAGCCTTGGATTTAGCATATCAATGTCAGTGTTATAACTGGCATATTAATGTCAAAGGACACACAACCAGTATGAATGAAGAGAAGGTGAGCCACTGTCCCAGAAGAAAACCTAAATATTTTGGTGGTTAGCCAAGGGAATGGATATACTTACACAAGTTATTTATAGACCCTGTTTGCTAAATGTTTACACAGTGTACAAGGTATTTGTTTTTATTATAGGTTCATAGGTTGGTACTGAGCTATCTGCCCGAAGGCATATATTAGCCCAGCCACGTTGCGTGGTATTCACCGCCCCTTTAGTAGTTCCCTAGACCCTTGTACTAGCAGCTAGTGCCCTTGGCCCCTATCTAGTAGTGCTGTTGGTGTGATCCCCGGTGTGAACTTTCTGTTACCCATCCACTCATCAAGGTTCCTCTTGAAGAGTGATAGTGAGGGGCTCTGTTTTATGTAGATTGGGACCCTGTTCCATAGTAAGGGAAGTCTCTGCGAAGGGAATCTATCCCTCCAGCATGTTCTATTCATTGTTGTGTTGAGGTTTATATCCCTAGAGCATGTAGCTCGAGTAGATTTGGTTTTGCTAAGATGGAGCATGTTCAATAATTCTGGGTTGGACATGGCTCTGTACGTTAGACAGAGATTGCCTCTGAGAAAGCGGTATGCAACAGAGAACAGTCTTAGCTTTTTCAATCGTGCTGCATAGGGCAACTGTGACGCCAGTAATTCTCTTGGTTAGGTACGGTACCTCTGTGGTCTCTCCAGCTGCTGGAGATGTCTAGCCAGGTACATTCCAATTGGTGCATTGTACTCAATAATGGGTCTGATGAGGGAAGAGTAGAGGGGCGCCATTACATACTTGGATCTTGATGCGAACCCTTTCATGATCAGATGGGTCACACAGAAGGATTTTCTAACCACTTTGGCAACATGGTTATCAAAGGAAAGCTGGCTATCTACTTGGGTCCCTAGATCCCTTATTTCTTCTTCAGATTTCAGGGGAATACCTCCTATGTTATAGTTTGTGGGTACTCTGTTTTTTCCAAAGGGGATTGCTACGCATTTATTTTGCATTTAGCTTGAGACCATGGCTTTGACACCATGCATCAGTCTCCTTTAGGCCCTCCTGGAGGATCTCCATGTCAGCCGGAGACTCTATTATAGCACCCAGTTTGCAGTCGTCCGCAAACTTAGTCAGCCACAACCCTTCCGTGCTTGCCTGTACTTCTGAGAAATATATGCCAAACAGGAGGGGCCCCAGGACAGAGCCCTGAGGCACACCACTCATTACTGGTCTGGATTCGGACATAGATCCCACTACTCTTACTTTATGGGATCTGTCCGAGAGCCAGTTTGCGATCCATCTTGTGACTTAAGGGTTTATGCCCAGGCTGGTGAGCTTATCAATAATACCCGAATGGGGAATGGTGTCAAATGCTTTAGCAAGGTCAAGGTAAGCCTCATGATTTGGTGTATGATGCATATTTATCTGGTACAATAGAGTTAGGTAGTAACCTATGGCCTTAGACCTCATCACAAATTGAATAACGCTTTCTAATTTCACATTACAACTCATGTCCTGTCATATTCAAAACGCACTCTTGCATAATAATCGGTGTATCCATTGTATATGTATTTTAATGTGTTTATTTTATGCTTTTGCTCCTCAGCTTTGACTTTGAAAGGGTGAAAAGTTAGATGTGCAGAGGGCACTGGGTGGCCTAGTTACGGTTCTGAGTATCAGAACACAAACTGCATCAGCAGTTGTTGTCTATAGACTTTTACAGTTTTCTGTGAACATTAACAACAATAATCACAAGGACCATAAGATACTTAACCATTTACATTTTTAAGTAGATGGACTTAGGATTTTGCATCCCTTTTACAAAAAAAAACTGAATAGTACTTGCCTTCACAGAGAGTAGAGCTGCACATGACAGTACTGGTGTAAACTCGTCTACCCATCTAATCATAGAGACAAGCCTTAAAGGTAGTTCAAGCGCTATGTTGTTATACCTGTAGTGTTAACTTGCTCCACAGGCTAAGAATATATTTAGTTAGTAACCTCTCTCTCCACTGAGTCTTGTCTGAGAGAGAGAGAGTGACACACATGCATATGAATAGGAATAGCTTTTTTACCAAATGCTAATAAGCTGCACCTTCATTTTGATTTTAATAGGAGTCAATCTTTAGCACACCAGGTAAGTGCATACTCCTGCCCTTGCTGGTTAGTATCCATGGATAATGTGTCCAGCTTGCAGTCATCCGCAAACTTGGTCAACCATATTTTTAGTAGGATGGACTGGAGTCAGCAAAATGAATGACGATGAATGGGAGTAGGCCAGACCTGATCCCTGTGGTACCCTTCTAATAACAATAACAATTTTTATATTTACAGCATATCAAAAACTTCCACAATGTGTGTAGTATGCACTGAGTGATCACCATCTGAAGACTCTAACCTTTTCAAAAGCTTACTAGGTTCGAGAGATGGAACCGGTCCTTCACAAAACCAAACTGAGTGGGATCTAGGTTATTTTGCATCAATTAATTACTTAATAGGCTATTGATATGTGAGGATCTTAAGCAGCCTTGCCTTGCTTTTCCATGGTAGTTTTTAGCCCTAAAATTTGGTGTACAAATGTATTTATTTATTTTGTTTGTTTACCGGATAATGTCTGACTGGGCATGAAGCCCATTTTCAGCAGAGGCCCGGGGAGAAAAGCTCCCTACATACAAATAGTATTAAACAATCAAACTGAACATGTATTAATCAACAATGTACAAAGCAAGTCAGCAAAGAAATTAGTTATATAACAATAATTAGCAAATAATTGCCAAATTTAACAAAAAATGGCACAGTTGGTGATAAAAACATAACCATAACCATAAATAAATAATCATAAATAACCCATAGATGGGTAGAAGAAGCATACATTGGACAGGTACATCATGTAAATATTCCATGAGGGACAGCGGTGCTAAACCAAGGGTGAATCTGATTTTCCATCTGTTCATCCAAACTATATTTGAATAGACTAGGAGACCACCTTTGTTTCATGTAGAAGGGAAGCTTGTTCCAAAGAAGCAGAATTATCTGTGATATGTGCCTATCATTCCAACATTTTCTGTTCATGTTGTAGAAGATAGAGAGATATCCTTTAAGAAGATGTTTATGCCACTTGTTGGACTTGTGAACATGTACTAGGCTTGACAAGATAGGGTCTGATACTACTATATGAGACAGAAGTCTCTCTCTAGCAGCCTGTACAATACCAAGAAGAGGGACAAGGCTCTGAGACAGTCAACATAGTTTTTTTTATTATTTAGGCCCTTGAATTTTTTTTTTGCTACTGAGGAGGCATTGGGATCATTCTATTATGACAAGTGTTTTCTCTGTGACTTGCCTAATAAATGGAATGATTGCATCCCTAGACCTGGATGACATGTTTTTGTTTGGATATAAGTTGTGCGATGAAAAAGGACTTCCTCACAATAGAAACGACACATTATTGCAGATAGTTGAATCGCCTCGATAATAATTAATCCTTTATTCAACTTGGGAGTTCTGCTATATGTTCCATGGCTTTGTATACAAGGCTGGTGAGGCCCTTGGGCCGACAGTTGTCTGAGTCTGTGAAGGGGCTACCCTTGTACAGGGGAATTGGGGGCAGTTCTCCAAGCTTGAATGCAATCTGGTATGTTGTCCATTCTCGTGACAGTATTTTCTCTTTTTTACGTACATCTGTTTTTCTGGCAAATCAAAAGATGGCCACCTATCTTGTGCAGTACTGATGGTTGTGATGGGAAGTAAAAATGGCTAAACTGTTACTCTTAAATACAGTGACCCCCTACACTCTCTCTCTCTCTCTCTCACACACACACACACACACACACTTCACACAAGCATCAGCCATAAGGGTCACTGAGACATGGTTTAAAACCTCAGAGAGCACACACAGTGCAAGGCTATAATGCCTTTCCATATATTTAGACCAGCTACTACATAGATGTCTTGATTTAATTCAAAAATAAATATACCTCAAGGCTGGTCCAACAAGACAATGCACTTGCTGCTCCATATTCAAGTCACCATAGACAAAATCCAATACCACTTAATTGCAAGCTATAGGTCCCCCTGTATTACCAAGGAAACCAAACCATGTATGTAAACTTATTGGAAAAGCTCACCATTCATGGACCACTTTAATTACCCCACTATTAACTGGGAATCCTATATGATACCAAACATCATATAGGCGCAGAAATTCATGGATTTTGTAAACACAAACTCCCTGGACCAGATTGTCAATACACCCAACAGGGGTCAAGTATAGTCTTCCCTGGTAAGGTTAGACAACAAAATGGCCTTCTTGGAAATAAAAATAAAACCTGGTCCCCCAGCTAAACCTGGAATATTCAGGAACTACTCTGAAGCTAACTTGCTGCTATTGAGTGATAACCTGGCAACATTTAAAGCCACCCCCCCCCCCATAAATGCTGGGAACACCGCTGCCTATGCAGATCTGTTCACAGAAACCCTAATGAAGTATGTTAATAGCTGCATAGATGCAGCTGAACCCACTGGGAAGAAGTATAGAACTAGCTCAAAACAGAAGCCACGCTGGTGGAAGCACAAAATCAACAGGCTGTATAACAGGAGGAGGAAAATCATGGCAAAATGTTAGGAGGTGCAGCAATCCAGCAGGGTAGACCCACGCTCATCAAACTAAACAAACAACTTGGAGAACAAAGTCGACCAGACAAATTTGAGGTAAATATGGCCTCCTGGGCCAAGGACAACCACAAGGCATTCTTTAGTTATGCCTGCAACCTCAAAGACAATGCCCAATTGTGGGCAGATATCGACCTATACTACCTATACTGAGCCAGAAGTTATAGTGAACCTGTTAGCTGATAAATTCAGCTCCAACTTTACCCCTCTCTCCCCCTCAACCTTCCCTTAGGAAATATAATCAAATATCACGCCTCCTACTTATCACTAGGGAAAAGGTCCTTAATGCTGTCCCTAAGACCAAGAGAAATGCATCGGTGGTCCTAGACAATATCCCAGGATGCCTTCAAAATAGCATGAAACATGGCCTAGCAGGCCTTTTGGAATTATTTAATTGTAGCTGCAAAACAGGGTTCATGCCTCATGAATGGAGAACAGCAGCAGTCATCCCTCTGCACAATGGTGGGCCATCTACAGACTCTGGGAACTACATACCCACAAGTCTCTCTAGTCAAACAGTATATGCAAAGGCATAGAAAGAATTATCATGGAAATTATCACTAATGATATGATTAAACCCCCCAGACACTGGACCCAACCCAGTTTGATTTAGTCAAGGGCAGGTAATGCGTACTCAACCTTGTGGACTTCTTTGAGAAGGTCACCAAAGCAATGGATGAGGGCAAAATAGTTCACACTACTTAGCTTGACCTATCCAGAGCATTTAACACAATATCCCACTGGGGCATTATTGACAAACTCAAGAGGTTAAGTAAAAACCCATATGTCACCTGGTGAGTGGCAAACTGGTTCACAGACAGGACCCAGGAAGTTAGAATTGGGGACTCCACCTCTACAGACAGACCAGTAACAAGTGGAGTCCCTCAGGGATCAGTCCTTGGTCCACTCCTTTTTGCCATTTACTTCTTTGAAGTCTAGGCCAATGTCAGTGGTCTCTGGCTGACTAAATTTGCAGGTGATTGCAAATTATGAGCTGTTATTGAATCCCACACTGACACACACTGACACAAACATTCTCCAGGAAGGGTTGACACAGACAAACAACTGGTGTCCGAGCCATGGACTAAACCTAAATGGCAAGAAATGCATAATTGTATCCTTCCGGAAGTCATCCACCCCTAGTAACTATCATATTGACAACACACCCCTTAGAGGTGACCCAGAAGTCCAGCATTTATCAGACCTATCATTGAGTACAGTGTCCCCTTTGGTATGTACCTAACCAGGCATATCAGATAATTGGAATGTCCAGAGAATGCTCATTAAAAGAATACAGGGTGCAAGTAAAATGTCCTACACATACTGCCTCAATGCCCTATCCCTTTATTCCTCCTACAGGCTGTTGAGGGGAGATCTAAATTTGGCATACATGGCATTGTCAGACCCCACTCTGATGGACTTCCTGCATATCCATAAAATATAGCACCAGAACTTCTTAATGCTTTATCTCATGCATGGGTCCCCTCCAGTATCTATGGTATGATCCCAGTTATTCTCATTGGGGGGAACATAATTATTGATCATGGGATGGGTAAGGGTAATCTATACCAATTGAGAGAGGTTATTCTGAGCACAAGAATGGAAATTTGCTAGGCTTAAAGTGGTCTGCAAGGCCAGCTAGCCTAGTACTTGCTTATAAAGTATATTCAGAAATATCAGTTTAATTTTAAAAGTCACTGCATTAAAGAGCATCTCTGCATCTTTTCTATTAAGGTATTCTCCTTTCTTCCCCATTGGTGTCTCGAATGTTTGACCCTTGTCCCATTACCTCATTTGGTAATCTCTCTGTGGCTGCTTGTCTAAAATAGAAGATTGGTTTAAAGCTGAAAGAGCCTCCTAAAAAGGGTGTATTTAAAGGTGGTGTTTGGGATTAATGAGTCTGTTTTTTTTATGTAGTATACCAGACTATTTAGAGGTATGGTGGAGCACTTTTCTGCTGTTTGTTTATTTTTAAAGTAAAAGGATTTCAAATATACTAACCTCTTCAAATTCTATAACAATGCCTCAAAATTCACTTAAAAGCAGCATAAACCCCAATGTTGCTGTAGCAGGTAGCTTCACAAAGGAGCTATTTGGCCACTTAAGTAAAAAATGTATAGAACAGGTGGTCATTACTAGATCTAAATGCAATGGGGACATTTTAAAAACAAACCTCCCTGATAGCTCAACTTACATTAAACTCCACAACAAAAGAAAAAACATCTTTAGAATATGTAGCAGATCAGAAGACCCTTAATATCCAGGATAATATCACAAATATGAAAACTTAAAATATCTGATCTACTAAAACAGACCATAATACTAGTGTTTCACTCGAAGCTATGAATAATTATAAATCCTTTGTCTACATTAAGCAAATGAGAAATGGCACCCAGGTAATGTAATGGTACCACCTACTCTCTGCCAGTGGATATTGTCAAAATATTGGCAAACAAATTTGAAAATTTTACTCTAGAAATGGCTTTGCATGATTATATGGGTAACTGCAAAATAAACCCTGGGTTATGTAATATGGTAGTCTTTGACCAGGAAGCTTAAACGAATGCCTAGCATATTAAAACTGTCTAGGCTTTTCAATGATCATCTGTACTGAAATGCTTAGTATATACTTTTGAACCTATGAGATCCATAGTTATAACATCCTCTTTCTAGCAGCTGATGTCTTACAAAATGTATTTTTTTCCATTTAATTTTTTCATGAAGTACCTAAAGAAAGAATTAATGATATCAAAAATCACAGGTCGCTAAACCAGTTAAAATGGCTTCTTAAATGGTGGTAAAGGCACTTTTTTTCTTTTAAAGCAGTTATGACAAAATTGCTGGAAGTGGAGTCATTTTTGTTTGCATTGTTAGCTGTTTTAGAGCATTGTTGGCTTATTAGTGATTTATAGTACTAGACTCTATGTAAATGTGTCTTGTTCGTAAAGGTTTCTGTAGCATGAACATCTGTTAGTGTGCTATAAAATATCAGACTGTGTTTGACTTGCCTATTGACACTAAAGCTCATTTCCTGTGTTTTTCTATTTTAATAAATCCTTTTAAGTTCAGCCTTGTTTAGGGAACTTCTTTATATAACCTATATTGAGAAGTGAGCTGCTATTTACCTTCCGATGACCTTTATTTTATTGGATATTGTTCCCACTGTTTCACAGCCATAATTGTTTTTTTCCTGGTCCGTCATATTTCATTGTCCTGATCATACTCTCTCTAGATTCCTTTATAGTCTTGAGATGCCATCAAGTGTTCATTAGCTGATAAGACCTTCCTTCTGACTTTGCTCCTAAGAGTCCTGTTCTAACCATAGATTATTATCTGTGTAATGTTTTACCTGTAATTCTGTAACATTCCTCTGGCACTTCAATGCCACCCGCACCTACATGCAGGATGCCATTTAATTGGATACGTATTTTCTACACAATTTTCACTTACTCTTGCTCTTGTAATCTGAAAATGGCTGAAAGGGATCTTTGAGTGGGACAGCTTACTTAACCTGTGTGTTATAACCTAAAACTGAGATTTGTTTCCCTTGTTTACAAGTGTCTCTCCTCCTACCATTGGTATTTTTTTGTCACAGTTCTGTGTAAGAATACTTACCATTTACTTAAACCAAGCTATTACAATCCCACACTTAACGTATCAAGCTTTACTTCTGTAATATGTTGTATGAGACAAATTGTGGCTCCTCACATATGCCAAGTGTAGACCATGACCATACCTAAAAAATGGTCAATACCACAGTGCACCTGATAAGTCGTAAAGCATCTTTTTTCTATAGCAGTTCCAGAAAGCATTTCCCTCCAGTTTTGGCTTAATTTCTCTGCTACCCCTTAAAGGATTTCCTCAGCCCATTCCATTTCTGACCATGACACCTGCTAGTTGAGAAGTGGTGCTCTAAATTTCTGTAAGGTCAGCACCCTTTTTTTCTCCTCAGAGACCTGTGCTCCTGTACAAGGCATTTGTTTGTGTTGACTAGTGATGTACATACTATTTAAGCATGGCATGTTACATTATCCCTTTGTATAAGGGAGCATGACAGCCAATTGGCAAAATCACTGATTTAAATATGTGAATTTGATTCACTAAAAGCAAATTGGATATTTGCTCTTCCTAGTGTGAGCATGGCTTGCCCACATGCAGATGCTTGGAGTCTTAGACTTCCTGAAAGTGATTTTTTTTTTTTAGTAGTATATTTTAAATATTGTGATTCTATGGTTTGTTTTAATTCAGTGTGAATGTTTCTGTAAACCTTGCATTTGGAAACGACAGTTCCTCCAGTGTTAACTTTCCTTCATTCATAATGTAATTAATTCATGCATCCCCCTCCAATCTGTTTTTCCATTACTTAAACTAATGTCTCCACTCTGTGCTTCTGAAACCTGTTGTATCTCGACTCTCTAGGGTTAGCTCCCTATCCTTTTAAAAGCGGAGTTTAATTTCCTTTGCTGCAGCCATATTCTCTTGCAGATGCATCACATTTAGAATGTGCCTTGTCAGTTCATACTGGATATTGACCACCTTTCCGCTGCTCCCCTTTGTCTTTTACATTTCCTTCTCTTCATTCTTGAAGATTACATTTTTGCTCTGTACATTTGGAGGGACCTTTTATCTGCACCGGTTTTAAAGAAATCTGTAGAAGTGTTTACTAAGGATTTTCTTGACTGTCTATTTGCTCTGCACGTTTTGAAACTTGACCTATTAAGGAACACTGTACCATTTGCTATATATCCAGTGCCTTTGTCATCCAGATGCAGTCAGTGTAATATGAGGTCCAAATCTCCCTGTCTGTCTCGAACCCATTTATTCCCATTACTTACTGGCCAAAAACTTAACTATATTTTTCTATTTTTAATCCAAACCTGCACATAGTATTGTAAGTAACTTTCCAAAGGACCAGATAAACCAGTTGTTTTGGCACCTTTCTTCCAAATCAAGCTGTCTACTTTTGGCCACTTCATAGATGACTTTGCTGGGTCACTCATTCACACTTGTACCCCTTTCTGTTCCAACAGGCTTAAGAATCCCCTCATCAGTCTGGTGCAGTGCTTGCCCATTATTTGCTGTGCAGTACTTCCCTATGACATTATTAAATGAATTATGTAGTCCTTTAATTACCTGGACTTGAGTCTCTTGGGACTCATTTACCATCTCTTATCCCTGCATCTCCATTACCTCTTTTCTTCATCTGCTAATATTCTCCTCTCCCCTTTTGTCTGTACTGCTGCTGGCTACAGTTCCTATAGTTTACTTTTATCACTCTCTTCCTTTACATTTTCACCTTACACTAGCCCCTAGCACTTTACTGCATGAACATCCATCTCTCTTGATGCTGTAATCTATCTGATCCCTTTGTTGGCTCATGTCCTATATCACCCTGATTTTTGGATGAGGCACAGCATCTCTCTTCAGCTTACTGGTTTTATTCCCCTTCTTTTGTTGTCTGTCTCCTATATTGTCTGCACTTTGACACTTTATCTATTCCTTGTCCAGTCGATGATTCCTTGAATCATTACCTCATTCCTGATTTCATTGGCCTTGCTTCAGGCCTTCACCACATCTCCATAACATATTGTCTTTCATCTTGAACATCTGCCTTGTGTATTATGACCTCAGTCTTGGGCAACAGATGCTTAAGCCATAGATGTCCAATTTGCTGAAGGTCCTGCAAGAAGAGCTAAGAAATAGTGGGTATAAGTATGTATGAGGTATCACCCAGCACCCCCTATCATCCCTGTGACTTATCAATGGTTCTTGTCAACTAACTCCTTCTTGGTACAAGCCTTTTGGTTATATGGTCAGTTGATCTGCTCAGCCACTTGGTCATTGTATGCCCTATGGCTTACTGTACGTGATCAGCAGTCCTCCTCCACAGAAGCCATTTTATCTGCATCGCATCACATTTAGTGCGTCAGTATGTGTAAGAGGAAGGTGGTGGTAAAATCTCATTTAGCAAAGCGGAAGGATGTGTGTAGCAGTGGTAAGTCTCCAAAAATTTGTAATGTACACTTCTTATTCCTTTAAGTCTTACTTAGTCACAGAAGTGTATGCCACACCGCAAACATATCCACATCTATCTCTTTACAATCATCTTTGTAATTGTTGTATGAGCTCTGTAGGGGTCAGTCTACTCTAGATTACATTGATTTGAATTCTGGAATGCTTAGGATAACATTACAGTACAAAAGCGATCAAACTGCCATCTTACTTCTGATCTGCCAGAAATGACTTT